>NC_046172.1:56834092-56850262 GCF_011064425.1 Rattus rattus
GGGGAACAAGAATACCCTTGGCAGGGAATAGAGAGGCAAAGATTAAAACAGAGACAGAAGGAACACCCATTCAGAGCCTGCCCCACATGTGGCCCATACATATACAGCCACCCAATTAGACAAGATGGATGAAGCAAAGAAGTGCAGGCTGACAGGAGCCGGATGTAGATCTCTCCTGAGAGACACAGCCAGAATACAGTAAATACAGATCTCTGAATGCCAGCAGCAAACCACTGAACTGAACAGGACCCCCCCCAGTTGAAGGATCTGAAGAAACTGGAAGAGCTTGAAGGGGCTCGAGACCCCCATATGAACAACAATGCCAACCAACCAGAGCTTCCAGGACTAAGCCACTATCCAAAGACTATACATGGACTGACCCTGGGCTCCAACCTCATAGGTAGCAATGAATAGCCTAGTAAGAGCACCAGTGGAAGGGGAAGCCCTTGGTCCTGCCAAGACTGAACCCCCAGTGAACTTGATTGTTGGGGGGAAGGTGGTAATGGGGGGAGGATGGGGAGGGGAACACCCATAAAGAAGGGGAGGGGGAGGGGCTAGGGGGATGTTGGCCCGTAAACCGGGAAAGGGAATAACACTTGAAATGTAAATAAGAAATACTCAAGTTAATAAAAAAAATTGTGATCATTCCAAACCTAGGTATATAGTTACTAATTTGAAAAAACAGTCAGTAGTACCCAGGGCTATATGTCTCCACCAAGACCCACCAGCTCTGCTAGGCTGAAAAATGCAACATGGTTGAAGAAGCACAGATAAGGACCTAAAATGGCATTTATGAATATGATATAGGCCTTAATGTGGAAATTAATAAAACCCTTTAATAAAAACTATGGAAACAAAAACAAGCAGCAGAAGGAAATAAAATAAAACATTTCAATACTTGCAAGTAGAAAGAGAATATATAAAAAAACAAAACTTAGGAAAATCTGTAAATGAAAAATATTTAGGAATTTGAACTCAGGGCAAGTCTCATAAACAGAATTA
Organism: Rattus rattus; assembly: GCF_011064425.1. NCBI lineage: Eukaryota > Metazoa > Chordata > Mammalia > Rodentia > Muridae > Rattus > Rattus rattus. The sequence continues at coordinate 56,835,095 of NC_046172.1, forward strand.
AAGATAGAAAATAAAGAATCTCAGGCACTTGCTGGTTGGAGCCTGATATAGCTGTCTCCTGAGAGGCTCGGCCTGAGCATGACATATACAGAGGTGAATGCTAGCAGCCAACCATTGAACTGAAAATGTGTTCCCCAGTTGGAGGAGTTAGAGAAAGGATTGAAGGGGCTGAAGGAGTTTAAATGGCTTGCAACCCTATAAGAACAACAATGACAACCATCCAGAGCTCCCAGGGACTAAACTACTAACCAAAGTCTATGCATGGACTGACCCATGGCTCGAGCTGCATATGTAGCAGAGGATGGCCTTGTTGGGCATCAATGTGAGGAGAAACTCTTGGTCCTGCCAAGGCTGGACCCTGCAGTGCAGGAGAATGTCAGAGGGGAGGAGTCTGGAAAGTGAGGTGGAACACCCATAGAAGAAGGAAGAGGGCAGATAGGATAGGGGGCTTATGTCCAGTAAACCAGGAAAGGTAATAACATTTGAAATGTAAATAAAAATATCCGATAAAAAGTAAATAAATGAAAAGAAATAACTAAACTTCTGATTTGAATAAAACAGAGATTTTGCTTCAAAAAGGAAGGAAGAAAGGAAGAAAGGAAGGAAGGAAGGAAGGAAGGAAGAAAGAAAGAAAGAAAGAAAGAAAGAAAAGAAAAGAAAGGAAAGAAAGGAAAAGAAACAAATTTCATCTTACTTCTCAATTGAGACTCTCAAAGCCAGAAGCACCTGGAAACATATTATCCAAACTACAAGAGACCATAGATACCAGCTTAGACTAGTATACTCATGTGATCAAGAGGAAAAAGACATTCAAAAATTAAAAAAATTCAAGCAATATCCATACCCAAATCCACCTCTATGGAAGATGCAAGAAAGAAAAGCTCAACCTGAAGAGGTTAAGTACACTAAAGAAGACACAGAATAAATAAGCATGTATTAACATAGTGGAGAAAGTGTCCTTGTGGTATTCTAGAGCGTGTTTTGGGCACATGCTCAAGAGTGGTATAGCTGGGTCTTGAGGGAGAACTATTCCCTATTTCCTGAGAAACTGCCTGATTGATTTCAGTAGAGTTGTGCAAGTTTGTACTCCTACTAGCAATGAAGCAGTGTTCCCCTTGTTCTACATTCTCGCCTTGAGTTTTTGATCTTAGCCATTCTGAAGGGTGTGAGATGAAATCTTAGAGTTGTTCTCTGTCTCATCACCATCAACAGTCATAATTGTCCAATAAAAAGACATAGACTAACAGTATGAATGTAAAAACAGGATCCATCCTTCTACTTCATCCAAGAAATACTCCTTAATATCAAAGATAGATCTCACCTCAGAGTATACAATTAGAGAAAACTATTCCAATCAAATGGACCTAAGATGCAAGATGATCTAGCCATTTTAATACCTAAGAAAGTAGACTTCAAACAAAAAGCAAATAAAAGAAATAAGAAAGGCCCCTACATACCCATGAAGTTAAAAATCCACTAAGAGGACATTGTGATTCTTAAAATCCACGCCCCAAACCAGGGAAAGCCAAATTTATAAAAGAATCATTACTAAAGCTTAAATCATATATTAGCAACCAACACACACTGATAGAAGGTAATTCACACTGCTATTTTCTTTGAAATGGTCATCTAGACAAAACTAAACAAATGCTGGAGTTCACTGTCATAGTAAACAAAATAGACTTACCATATATCTACAAAACATTCACCCAAATACAAAAGAACATACCACCTTCTCAACACTGCATGGAATTTTCTCCACAATAGATCACATATTTAGGCATGAAGCAATTCACAAGAGATAGGTGAAAATTGAACTAACACCCTTAATCCCATCTGACTAACATGGATTAAAAGTAAACATCAACAACAGAAACAACAACAACAATAACAACAACAAAATCATACAAACACATGGAAACTGAACAACTCAAACTTGAATGAAAATTAGAGACAAAAATAAGAAACAAACATTTTTTTTCTAGAATTAAATGAAAATACAATATACTGAGACTTCTTTGACACAATGAAGGCGGTTCTTTTTTTTTGTTGTTGTTGTTGTTGTTGTTTTGTTTGTTCTGTTTTTTTTAAATTGGTTAAATCAGTTCTAAGTGCCTACATATAAAATGTAAAGAGATGTTATAATAGAAACAACATTATATGTGAAAGATGTAGAACAAAAAGAAGAAATCATACCCTAAAGATGTAGACATGAAGAAATATTCATATTTGGAACTGAACTCAATAAAATAGAAACAGAAAACTATTCAAAGAATCAATGAAACAGAGGTTTTTTTCTTTTTTCTTTTCCTTTTGAAAATCAGTAAGACTGACAAATCCTTAGCCAGATTATCTAAAAGACACACAGAGAAGTTCCACATTAACAAAATTAGATATGAGCATAACAGTTACTTAGGAAATCTATAGAATCACAAGGATATATGTTAAAAACCTCCACTCAAAATTAAAAGAAATGGCTAATTTTCTCAATATATAACACTTACCAAAGTTTAATCAAGATCAGAAAAGTATTTTAAACAGGCCTATAACCGCTAGTAAAATAGAAACAGTCATCAAAATCTCCTAAATAAGCAAGGAAACAAACAAACAAAAATCCAAGGGGCAGATAGTTTTAGTGCAGAATTGTATCAGACTTTCAAGGAAGAGTTAATACCAATACTCCACAAATTACTCAATAAAGTAGAAACAGAACAAATTGTGTCCAATTCATTTGGTGAGAACATAGTTACCCTGAGACCTGATACAGATAAGGACCTGAGGGCGTGTGTGTGTGTGTGTGTGTGTGTGTGTGTGTGTGTGTGTGTGTGTGTGTGTGTGTAAGAGAGAGAGAGAGAGAGAGAGAGAGAGAATTCAGACCAATATCCCTTATGAACATGATTCTCAATAAAACGCAAATGACAGAATATATCAGAAAGATCACCCCACCATGATCAAGGAAGCTTCATCTCTGACGTGCAGGATAGTTCAATATATGTAAATTGATAAATGTAATTCACCATATAAAGAGATTTCAAATTTCAAGATATTAACCACATAATCATCTCATTAATGGCAGAAAAGACTTTTCCCAAACCAAATACTTGATCATGATAAAAGTGCTGGATATACTAGGGATACAAGGTACATGGTTCTGGATAATAAAGGCAGTTAACACTAAACACACATAAACAAAACATTAATGCAGAGAAATTCAAAACATTTACATCAAAATCAGGAACAAAGCAATGTTGTGCACTTTCTCCATGTCTACCAGATACAGTTCTTGAAGTCTAAGCTAGAGCAATGGGAAAAATGAAAGAGATCAAAGGGTTACAAAGAAGAAATAGAAAATCAACGTATATATATTTTCAGATTTTATGATTGACTCTATAAAATCCAACTCCAACAATTGATAAACACTTTTAGCAATGTTGCTGGATGCAAAACTAACTAATAAAAGTCAGGAAGTGTCCTATAATCAAATGACAAATAGACTGGAAAATAAATCAAAGAAATAACATCTTTTATAATGTCCTCAAAAATATAGAATATTTTTGGGTAACTCTAACCAAGCACATGAAAGACTTGTATGATGAAACATTTAAGACATTGAAGGATGAAACTGGAGAAGATATCAGAAGCTAGGAAATATCTCATGTTAATAGATCTGTAGGATTAATATTGTATAAATGGCCACCCCACTAAGAGCAATTTATAGGTTCAATGAAATAACCACTAAAATTCCAACACAATTCTTCATAGATCTTCAAAGATAATTTATAGCTTCTTATGGAAGGACAACAAACACAGGATATTTAAAATAAGTGCAGGAAACATCATTGTCCCCAACCTCAAATTTTACCTCAAATCAATAGTAGTAAGAACAGTATGATACTGGCACAATAAACAATCATGTCAAACAATGGAATATAATTAAGAACCCAGATAAAATCCACACACCTATGGGAATCTGAATTTTAACAAAGAAATATACACTGAAAAAAGACAGCATCTTCAACAAGTGGTATATATCATATTGGATGATAGCATGTAAAAGAATGAAATAGATGCATACTTTTTGCCTACATAAAACTCAACTCCAAAATGGATCAAAGACCTTAATCTCTGCTGCCCCCCAAAATACATGGAACAAGGAGAAATCCAGGAACTGTCATGAACTCATTATCACAGTAAAATGATTTTTGATCAGAATCCCTTAGCATAGACAATAAGAACAACAAGTCATAAATAGAACCCCATGAAACCCGAATATCTGCACAAACAAGAACACCATTGTTTGGACAAAGAGGCAACCTATAAAATTAGAAAAGATTTTTTTTTGCCAACTTCACATCTCATAGATACATAATATCTAAAATATATAAAGAACTAAGAAGCAAAGCAAAAACAAAACAAAAACTGTATATCAAGAAAATAAAAAAAACCCAATTAAAGAACAATACTAAACAAAGAGTTTTCAAGAGTAGATACTCAGATGTATAAGAAACACATAAAAATGGGCAGCATCCTTAGTTATCAAGGAAGTACAAAACAAAGTTATAATGGTATTTCATCTTAACTCTGTCAGAATGTCTAAGGTAAACACAACAAATTACAGCTTATGCTGGCAAGGTTGTAGAAGTAAGATAAACACTTCTCCATTGTTGCTGAGAATGCAAACTTGTATAGTCACCATTGAAACCAGTTGGGGGTATCTCAGAATGTGGGGAATCATTCTACTGTAAGATTCATCTATATCACTCTTAGGCATATACCCAAAGGACACTCTATACTATTACAAGGACACTTGCTCAACCACATTCATTGCTGCTCTATTCATATTATGATAACCAGAATTGAAGAACCCCTAGGCAACCTTCAACAGAAGTATGGATAAAAAAAATGTAGTATATTTACATATTGAAATATTGTTCAGCCATAAACAATGAAATCGTGAAATTCACAGGTAAATAGAATGGACTAGATAGTTATTCTGATTAAGGTAATCTCAATGCAGAAAGAATAATAATGCATGTGTTACCTTATCTGCTTACATTTATCTGCTTATATTACCTGTTAAGTTAATAATAAGCAAACTATAATCTGTAGAACCACAGAGTTTAGGTATAGAATAAGGGACTAGAGGGGAACAGATAAATTTTCCTAAGAAAGGGAAATAAAATGCATAGTGATGAATGGATGGGGGAGGTAGACTGGAGTGGGAGGATCAAGTGAGGGGAGAAGGGAAAGAGGGAGGGAATGCAAGGAGAGACAGCTAAAATTAAGAGCCATTTTAGGAGTAGTATAGAAACCTAATACAGTGGAAGTGTCTTAAAATATATACATATATTAAGGAAGTCTAAATAAAATTGCCAAATAATAGATGAGACAGAGACCTAACTGGACATGTTTTGTTATCAAATGAAGCTTCCAGTACAGAGAATGGGTTAAAACTAATTGAGTTATTGGACCAAGTAGCCCCATGCAAACAACTCAGGCTATTGCTAAACCTACACATTGCTCTCCACAAACTGAGAGCAAGGCCCAATGAAGATAATATGTACATAATTCATTGCACACAGAGAAGTGGAACAGGTGCCAACCTACAGCCTTCAGGTTTAAGGACATAGTGTTCTTGGTACCAAAAGGTATTCTCCATCATACCAAAGAGAAACAAACACCAACCCAGTTACAAAACCTTTGATTTACAGTGGTATTCTTACTGCAACTGTGCGCAAAGACTGTGGGACTAACCAACTAATATCTGATTTGATTTATGGCTCACTTCACAAGACAGAACTCATACCTAACACTTTGACACTGTTTGGGTGACCCACAATCTGAGACTTTATAGTCTAGGGACCTAAGGTAAAACTAAATACTATTGTTCTAAAAATAATAGCAACAAAATGAATCCTTACAATATTCTGTTTTACAGAGAGATCAGTGCTTTGCTGAGCAACCATCAGAAAAGCTTCATCCTGCAGCAAATGGGGACAAATACAGAGATCCACAGCCAGCAGAGTGGGGGAACTTGGATCCCTAACCCTAAGTAGATATCTACATCAAATCCCTTCCCTCAGGATTCAGGGAAATCCTGATTAAGAGAAGGTAGAAGTTTAAAAGCCAGAGAGGGTTGAAGGACACTACAGAAACAAGAGCCTCTAAAATAGAACCAACATAAACATGAACTCATAAAGTCTGAGGCAGGCAAGTCTACACAGGTCTGTGCCAAAAGGGGTTCTAGAACTGAAACAAGTGGACACACGGCAGCATCACTAACCCAGAAACTATTTTAAATTGGTAACTCTTTGCAAATAAAAATTTAGTTTTCTTCAAGGGAGTCTTATTGGGAAAACCAACTCCTTGTAATAGAGGCCACATGCCCAGCAATAGATGGCTAACAGAAGCTCAACTCAATGACATCTATGGAGACATTTTTTTTCTCAGAATGTCAATGCTTTTACATTTTCTTTTTTAATTGTTTATTTTATATATTTTTACTTTCTCTTTCTGTCATTTGTGTATGTTTTATATTTTCTGGTTTTGTGATTTTTTATGAGATTCTTGAGTGTGCAAACAATTTTTCTCTGTTTTTTGATTTTTCATGGGCTCACTTCCTTTTATTTACTTGGCCTTACTTATTCTGATGTGTTTATATTTTACTATTTTATTTTACTATTATCATTTTGAAGTCTCAAAAAAGAAAGGGAATGGATATGGGTGGAAAGGAATGTGAGGAGAAATTGGGAATTGTAGAGCGAAAGAAATCCATAATCAGAGCATAATCTATGAAAAAATACTTATTTTCAATAAATAAAAAATGATGTAAATGTTATGATAAGATGAATAATGAATTTCTAACAATGTTTCTAGACCAATTTTTGAATCCGTGAATATGCTATCTTACAAGGGAAAGCATAGAAGTTTATGAAACATTTTAATTATTGCTTTTGATATTTGGTCATTTCTGTTTGTTTTTGCTCTTGCTCATTTTATATTTTCAATATCATTCCTATATGACTCATATAGCTATAAATATTTTTCTCATTCCTTAAGCTGCCTCCCCAATTGAATTATGGTGTCCTTTGCTGTACAGAACCATTTTAGTTTCATGAGTTCCCACTATTAATTGTGGGTTTAATTCCCATCCATATTGGTGCAATGTTCAAAAAGTCTTTTCCTGTGCTGTTGATTTCAAGAATATTCCCTACTCTTTCTTTAATAGACTCAGAATCTAAAGTTTTTTTGTTAGGTTCTTGATCTTCTTGATTTTGAATTTTATGCAAGGAGATAAGAATCAAATTTCATTTTCAACATACTTACATATCCGAATTCTGGCAGCTTCATTCGTGTGTATTATTGCCTCTTTGTCAAAAATCAGGCAGAAGTAGAGTCAAGGCATAATATTCCATTGATCAATGTTTTTTTTGAAATCTACAGATTCAGTCTTTATAACTAAAGCTATGTAGAATAATTTCAAATGCGGCGTGATGATACCATGCCATATTTTTGTTGTTACTGGGTCATTAAAGTTTTTTCATATAAAATTTAAGATTTATTTTCAACTTCTGTGAAGCGTTGACATTCTGATGGGGATTCCAATGAATCTGTAGACTGCATCTAGTAGGATAGGCATTTGCTATGTATTAATCATACTAATCCACGACCAAATAAGATTTCAAGGCATTAGTGCATCGTGAAGGAGTAAGTGGCATGGGGACAATAGGGCAAGACAGAGGAGGTAATATGGGGATTCTAAAACCCATGGAATGCTATCCAAGCTTGCTAATCTGTGTTTTTGTATATTATGTATATTACAAAAAGACAGATATTTAAAATAGCTACTCTTTACTAGGTTAACAATGTTATCCTTGACACCACAGTCTAACAAAATGCTTTATACCAGCAATGTTACTTCTTTTGGAACTGTTGGCCAATAAAATCACATACAATCATAAACAGCATAGTTTATTGGTAATCCTATTAATCACCCTCAAGACCTTGAGAGTAAGACACTATCACTGAAGATACACATAATGGAGTAAGAAAAAAAGAATATATCCCCCATAAGATCACTTGTGTGTTGCTATTTTCCTTACCCTCTTTTCAACTTCTTTAGTTACTGCCCGCTTCATCCCTAAGGAGGTTCCCTCTTCCCATTTCACTTATTAGATAACTTATATCCTGCTATCACCCTTTACCCTCCTCTCACTTTCTGGGAAATGGAGGGGCTCTTTAGGGAAGGGAAATTGAGTTAAATACATAAGAAAGAGGGAGATGTGTAATGTAATAATAAGGATGTTTGAGAAAGCCACAATGAATTATACTATTATAACTATTCATCAAAAAACCCTATAATACACACAATTCCATGTATAATATAGCTTTAATAAACTTTTCTCATCTGGGCTGATAGTGTTATCTCTAAGAGACAAAAACTTCTGAACAAAAACCAAACCAAAGGAAACAAAAACATCACGTTTATATTGACACGGAATCTTCACTCTTATTGGCTAGGTTTCAGAATGCTAGAAAGTGCTATGCACACTTCTATAGCAGAAAAGGAATTTCCAGTCTCACCTAGATGTGAACCCTATAACCTTTCAAACTACAATTAACTATCCTGGCAAGGCACGTTTGCTGCTGCACTAGTAACTTGGAAGTAATTAACTTTTTAAAATATTCCTCAAGAAAAAAACCCATATTTCATCAGAACAAAAACCTTCAGCCAGGAAGATCATAGACCCTAGGGAAGAGTGTATTACTATTATACTGACAGATACTATTATACCTACACATAGATCAATGCATCTTTTAACTTTTGTCAATGAAGCTTCTATTTGAAATCAAAGGTTTATATATATATATATATATATATATATATATATATATATATATAATGCCCCCCCAAGATGCAGTGAACATTGCAAAGATGGGGTAGAAAATCTTCAGATACCAAGGTAATGGGTAACTTCAAGGAAATAATATCTCCAAAAAACAATGAAGCAGCTGTGTATAAGAATTTACAGTATTGTGACAGCATGCAAGCCCCATGCAAGTTCAAATCAGATTAAAATTCAGGAGTAGAATGGGAGTAGACAGGAAGCCCCAATTTTAGCTGAAGAAATAGAAAGAACAAGTTTCCTTTAAGAATGTAGTCCATTTTCATGAAGTCCAATTTTTCAATTCTTAATCTTAGAGCCTGAGCCATTGGTATTCTGTTCAGGAAATCTGCCCCTGTACCAATAAGTTGGAGGCTCTTTTTCACTTTCTCTTCTATTAGATTCAGTGTATCTGGTTTTATGCTGAGGTTCTTGATTCACTTGGACTTGTGAACTTTGTGTATGGTGATAAATATGGGTCTATTTTCATTTTTCTACATACAGACTGCCAGTTAGAAAAGCATCATCTATTCAAGATGTTTTCTTTTTCCATTGTATGTTTTTGGCTTCTTTGTCAAAGATCAAGTGTCCATAAGTATGTGCTGCCTCTGTAGTGTAGCTCGAGATCAAGGATGGTGATTCCCTCAAAAGTTCTCTTACTGTTAAGAATTGTTCTCACTATCCTGGGTTTTGAGTAGGAAGGTGATCCTAGAGGAAGGCTAGCAGTCTCAACACTCCTGGACCCTCAAGATCTCTCAGATACTGGGCCATGAACCAGGCAACATATACTAGCTGGTCTGAGGCCCCTGACACATAAACAGCAGAGAACTGCCTAGTCTAGCCTCAATGAGAGCAGAAGCACCTAACGTTTGAGAGACTTGAGACCCCAGGGAGTGGGGAGACATATCAGGGTGGTTGGGTAGGGGGTGCAGGAGGGTGGGGTGTCAGAATATCCTCTCGAAGAAGAGGAAAGAAAAATGGGATGGGGAACTGTTGGAGGGCAGAATGGAAGGGGAAAAAATGACTGGACTACAATAGGATAAAAGATAATAAAAAATAATGTATGTAGTCTATGGTAAGTTGACCATGCTTTGATGGAAGGCCACGCAGACAAGAATATATTGGTAGCCCAATTTGGAATTGATAGGTGAAAAAAAGAGAGGATACAAAATAACATGGAAAGAGAAGGAGGTCCATATAAGAGCAGTTGGGTGTGGAGGTGAATAGTTGATCAGGATTTTTATTCAGGATTTCTTGGATGGTATTACTTTAAGCACAGGTACTTGGAGTTTAGAGCAGATGAATGAAAAACAAAACAAAACAAATCAAAACAAAACTCTACTATTTGCCTTTGAAGATGGAGGGAAGAAGATGAGTCAAGCAATACAGATGACTTCTTGACATCATAACAAATCAGGAAGCTGACTATTCTCTTGGGGTCCATAGATGGTAATCGACTTGATCACTTGACCAAACACCTTTATTTGGTTGCAGTGTGATACTAGTCATAAATAAAATGTATACAATTGTGGAGCGACATGTTTTTCTTTTACTTTGTTTTAATTCTCCTTGCTTGTGTCTATTTTTATGACAGTAAATGGAAGTAATTACAAAAACAGATTCCATAATCCAACTTGAGTAGGTGAAAGGCTTGTAAGGGAAAAATTAATATGTGAAGACATAAAAATAAATTAATAGTAGGCTTTAGACTATGATCAGGGTTTTCTGTATTTGGGCTAGGAAGATTCCTACTTTCCCCACTCACTTTCTTATTCCAGTTAGCTATGTCCTTGAAAGGAAACAGAAAACAAGAAATTTTAAAGAGAATCATGGTGTTGAAAAGCAAACATTTTCAGTGCCAAACGCAAAGCAATGATTGAGTTTTTTTCAGCTTTGTTATTTTTCCACTGCTCCCCTGAACATCATTGTCTACATTTCACTTCTTTGGACACAAATGTCTCATATTCTTTACTTATGTGAAAGCATTTACCTTCTATGTTTATGTAGGTATATAGCTCTCAATTAGTGACAGGAATTAATGAAAGGTGCAGAAAAACAACTTACCTGATTTTTCGATAACATAACATGTCCATAACAACAAATAGTCTGATACCTTGAAATATTTCACATTGTAAGTGAATTATGCAAAAGTGTATTTTGTGATGTTTTGTTTAATAGAAAAGTAAAATTTTATTTTAAAATCTAAAGTTGCCTTTATCACATTTTGCTCGAAGTTTGAAGAAAGATCTAGGCTAAAATCCTAACTTCTTGACTTTTTAGATGTGCTAATATACAGTGAGTGATTTCACTTATGGGTTTGTTATCTCACATTCAAATGGGGAAGACAGTGACATTTACATTTTAAAGTTGATAGAATTAAGTTAAATATCACATGTAAAGTTTTTGTAGAGAGATTTGCCGTGTCAGATATGATATATTAAACAAAAGAGAACTCAATATGACTTCAGTGAAGATTATACTTTAATTACAGGAGTGGCAAAATCTAGCCTGTTCAGAAAACTCATGAAACTAAGGAAGACAGATGCATAAAGTGCTCAATGATCTGGGTGTGGCAGGCATCTACTGTTACTTTATACTTATTTCTATTGCCATTCTCGAAACATAAGGTAAAATGTTAGATAATCAAGACAATGGCCTGAGAATCAAGAATCCTTGTTGTACTTTTATATTTCTTGCTGGCTTGCTCAATCACATTGTCCAAGTTTTCCTCTTCTGCTTGTTGATAAAAATGGGGAAATAAGAGACTTGGTTATTAACACATTTGCCCACTTATTTATTCTGGTAGTTTTAATAACTGATACCATATACTAGTAGGTAAATCTCTTCAAAGTTCAATTAAATTCCTATATTTCAAGTTTCCAGAGAAAATATTCTGGGGAATAGGGAAGAATATATGAACCCTGAGAAAATGGAGTTTTGAAACCTTTTAGAGACTTTTGGAAGATTGTAGCAATGTTCAATGCAAGCAATAATGAGGCCCTACACTAGGAAAAAATCAGAACTGCATAAATGGATTCCTAACAAATGCTTAAATCACATCAGATCTGTATCATGTTTCTGATTTTTCACTTGTTGTTTAGATTATATTGAGCCCATTGCAGGTATCATATATACTTCTAGTTCTCTGTTTTATATCTATATATACATACATTGATATATCTCATAGTGAGATGTCTGCTCTCAGGAACATGGAATCCATGGAGCTATTCATCTTGCAGTTAGAATTTCAGCCTAGTTTCTCCTCAGAGGAAGGCAAAAATTAACTCACTTGAATTTTGTTTTGTTTTGTTTTTGTCAGTGTGCATGTGGTTGCATCCACTTGAGATGGAATAGAGCTGAGAAAACTTGAAGGGCATCTGCAATTAATGTCTATGCAAATGAGTACCGAGTCCCATTTGTCAGCACAGTTTAGGGCTCACTGTGATCAAAGCTATCATATAAAGGAATATTTTATTTAAGATTTAAAAACTTTTATAATTACTCAGGAAAATGTATCTTCATTTAAGAAAATTTACAGAGTACAGAATGCTAAACATTTTAAACAAGATTTATTGAATCAAACTACAACTTGATAGATTATCTAATATAATATGAAAAGAATACTGAAGTAAATACTTTCCAGCCCTCTAATTTTTTTGAGGGGGCAGAGGTTAACAAAATTGACATTTAAAAAGAATATTCATTATTTATTTTATATTTGTGACTACACTGTCTTCAGACACAGGGATGAGGGCATTGGATCCCATTACATATGGTTTTGAGCCACCATGTGGTTGCTGGGAATTAATCTTCAGACCTCTGGAAGAGCAGTCAGTGCTCTTAACTACTGAGTCACTCTCCAGTCCCATTTTTTTTTATTAAATTCAGGCTTACAATGCTACTATGTGGTATGTACAGCTATGACTTGAGGCTAGTTTTGTGTGGTTATAAAGTTTGTGGCTTTCACGTTTATTATTAATTATTTTATTTATTTATATCCTAAATGTTGCCCCTCCATTTGGTCCCCCTCATAGACTTCTTTCCCTATTTCCCTCTCCCCTTCAACTCTGAGAGTGTGCTAGTAGAGCCACTCACAGGACAGGCATGCTAGGTTTCTGTCTGCAAGCACAACATAGCAACAGTAACAGTGTCAGGGTTTGGTGCCAGCCCATGGGTTGTTAAAATTCTATTGTTCAACTATAACCGTTATTTAGCATTTCTACATGGTGACAAGCATTTCAAGTTGTGTCCTTACTATGTTTGCAATCTGAATCGTACTCACTGATCTTATGAGCATTTGTGTATATTTTGTTTTCAGTGACAGTATAACATTAAAAATATACTGCTTTATGTATATTTTCAATTTTTCATTTACATCAATGGTGCTGCAATGAATATATTTTAGTACTCATACTTATAATGTCTGTGAAATTTCATATATATTTTCATGTTAAGAATCAATTACACAATTATGAATGACAAAATATATAAAAATACTCAGAGCAATGGTATAGATTCTTTATCCTCTGAGATAAAAGTGAGTGGAGCATGAGTTTTGTCACTGCAAAATGCCTTCAACATGTGGAAATTAATGCCCTTTTTGTTACAGAAAAGAGGTTATTGGTAAAACAATATTTTGATGCAACTATTACTGAGGAATCTGTCAAAAAATTTTCAAACATTTTAAAAATAAATGTTCAAAACATCCATTAGATCCCAAATCTCCCATTATTCACAAAATTATGTAACTATGATAAGCCTCTTTCTAAACAGAAAATTAAACTGTGTGGAAAAATGTAGACAAGGATTCACCAAAATTCCCATTCCGTTTTCTTCCTGAGCACACATCCAAGCTTGTTTGCCAGTTACTTGTATCCAGAAGACCAAGTTTTACCTAAAGCAATGTGAGTGAGGAAAGTGGTTTGTACTGCATCCAGGCCTTATGCTACTATGGTATTTCCCACAGGCTTGATAGAGATTATCAAAATGACTGGGAATAAACTGTGAATTGCATATGGAAGATACAAATAGAACTTATTTTATGTCTATAAATCATCACGGTAAGATATCACTTATAAATCCTTATGAGTAATAAGAAGGAAACTTGTACTATGTGTGAACCAGTAAATAATTTAGGATTTATATATTAAAATAGTCTTAAACAGTAAATACCCTTAAAAGAAATGACAAATCGCAAAAAGTTAACAAAAAAATCCAAAAACCTACCTTAAAGGATGGATAAAACACTGAAATTAAGGAAAAATTAGATGATAGTATCACTTGATATATTTGCTTAAGTCTAGAACAAAATATGACAAGAGACTAGTACAGAGTTATAAAAGAGAAAATAAGTGAGAGAATTTCAAATTTGAAATGTTAGTAACCAGATAAAAACACCTGAACCCTATTTAACTATATTAAGTATAATTAAAGGAAAATACAAGGAAAGATAAGTGTTACCAATGAAAACATTATAAGTGACACATATGTACAGAATAGGAATAATGACACAGATGATTAAAGTGAGATGTTTATTCAAATAAATATGTTATTTCAGTCCTGACTTTTTCACAGTGGGATCTTTTTTTTTTTAATTTGAGTATTTCTTATTTACATTTGAATGTTATTCCTTTCCGGTTTCACGGGCCAACATCCCCTAACCCCTCCCACTCCCCTTCTTTATGGGTGTTCCCCTCCCCATCCTCCCCCCATTGCCGCCCTCCCCCCAACAATCACGTTCACTGGGGGTTCAGTCTTAGCAGGACCCCGGGCTTCCCCTTCCACTGGTGCTCTTACTAGGATATTCATTGCTACCTATGAGGTCAGAGTCCAGGGTCAGTCCATGTATAGTCTTTAGGTAGTGGCTTAGTCCCTGGAAGCTCTCGTTGCTTGGCATTGTTGCACATATGGGGTCTCAGCCCCTTCAAGCTCTTTCTAGTTCTTTCTCTGATTCCTTCAACGGGGGTCCTATTCTCAGTTCAGGGGTTTGCTCGCTGGCATTCCGCCTGTATTTGCTGTATTCTTGGCTGTGTCTCTCAAGGGGAGCTATCACATCCGCTCCTGTCGGCCTGCCTTCTTGCTTCATCCATCTTTGTCTAATTGGGTGGTTGTATGTATGGCCACATGTGTGGCAGGCTCTGAATGGGTGTTCCTTCTGTGTCTGTTTTAATCTTTGCCTCTCTCTTCCCTGCCAAGGGTATTCTTGTTCCCCTTTTAAGGGAGGAGTGAAGCATTCACATTTTGATCATCCATCTTGAGTTTCATGTGTTCTATGCATCTTTCT